>NC_133619.1:83541979-83555628 GCF_048593235.1 Sminthopsis crassicaudata | reverse complement strand
GAAGGAAGGGAAGGAAGGAAGGAAGGAAGGAAGGAAGGAAGGAAGGAAGGAAGGAAGGAAGGAAGGAAGGAAGGAAGGAAGGAAGGAAGGAAGGAAGGAAGGAAGGAAGGAAGGAAGGAAGGAAGGAAGGAAGGAAGGAAGGAAGGAAGGAAGGAAGGAAGGAAGAAGAAATGGTAGCCTAATAAATAAGAAGTGCCAAAGGAAGATTTAAGTCTTTTTTTTGTTCATGAGAAACCTACCAAAAGCAGAATATTTAAAATCAATTTTTCTAGAATGTTAAAATTTTAGAAGTTAAAGAACTCACTGTCTAAAATATCACTTCAATTTCTTCTGAATAAATTTAGTTTCAGGGAAAGTTAAATAGCTTGTCTAATACTTATGTTCAATTCTTTACTAAATCAGAGAAGTCCTTTTTTTTTTTCCCCTGGTGGTCCAAATCAATGACACTTTACTGTAACTAGGTGACAGAAAGCCAGTCTCAGATTGGAAATATCTATATTCAAGTCCTACTGGATAACTCTGGGTAAGTCACTTCCTTAAGTAATTCTCTAAGGCCCAAAGAAATTGCTGCCCAGCCTTGGTAGAAGGAATTCCTCATATTGGAATACTCTAGGTTAATGAAAGCCCAGTTCTACTCACTATCCCACCAATTAACAGTAAAAAGGGACACATCGTCATACCACACCAATGTTTTGATGCAAAGTTCCTGTTCAAATCAGTCCCAAAGCATTGATTTCCCTCATGCCGGGAACGGTTCTTTCTCCACATTCGGTTCTAAGCAAAGATAGGAAAAGTGAGAGTACAATAAGCCCTTTACATTGGGTATCCCTCCTTCACTCTTCACAGGTCACTGCTTCTTCCTACTATTTCTTCCTCTATCACATCTCTTAGAGCTGTGACTTTCTCACCATGCCTGCAACTGCTACCTTTGTCTGAGCCAACCATCTTCTGCTGGATAATTTATACTAATCTCCTAGTTAGATTCCTTATTGTATTATAAAAACTACTCTCTGCTTCAATAGATTTCATGACAAAGAGCAAACTGCACTACACGTTGTTGTACATCCTTTGCTTTCAATGACATCAGAAGGGTGATGTCTTGACTAGCTCATGAATTAGATTTAAGTGAGGCAGGGATGTGCAAAGTCATCAGGAGGGCAATAAATAATACCCTATCCACTGTGCCATCTGGCTGCCTCTAACTTTTACCCATGGATCCCAGTAGTGGTGGTAGTAGTAGCAGCATTTATACAGGACTTTAAAGTTTTCAAAGTGCTTCTCATCTATTAACCCATTTTCCATTAATGGGTATACAGAATGTTTGTTTCTTTTGAGAGGATGTTTTAGATGAGATTTTTATTAAGGTATAAATTAAACTAGATATATTCTAAGATCCTTTCCAACTCAGATTCTATGACTCTTTAGTAACAAGCTATTAAATCCTAAGATCCCTTATCTGATATAAGGGATATATCCTTATATAAGATATATAGATATATAATAAGATATATCCACTCATGATCCCATGCAGAGAATTTCCCAAAGATATTAAGTGCTTTTCACTGACCCTTTTCCATGTGTAATCATAACCATCCACATTCAATACAGGCATGATATAGAAATCTAGATGATCTAGAAGCTTGGTGATTTTAGCTTGTTTTCCATAAAATTGGGTTGCCTAAAAAACAAAATAAGATTTAATTTTCTTGATTCCTTTCAGTGAAGACACCATAATTACTTCATGTATTTTAGTTTGTGGACTTTAATCCTTAAAAGTATATTTACCCTACAAAAGAACTGAAGTTTCAACCACAGTATAATGCTACTCCATTCCAGCAGGTGGTTCATCATGGACACATGGTCCAGACAAAATGAAGGTGTGATTTACTAAGTGTTAGTGGAGTTGTGAATTGGTCTAGCCATCCTGAAAAGCAATTTACAGGTATTTCCATAACACTGTCAAATTGTGCCATACCTTTTGACTCAATGATATAATTATTAGCTCAAAGATATCAAGGAGTCAAAAGAAATACCCCTCATGTAACACAATATTTGTAGCAGCATTTTTCACAATAGCAAAAATATGTTCTTATTGGAAGTTATGATAACCACTTTATGATGCCATTTCTAGCAATGCTTTATAAAAATGGAGACTGGCTTAATCTAGATAATTCAAGCCAGTCATTTACATTGATTTAAAAAAAATCTTTCTTAATGAAATTCTCAAAATAATAGCTTCATTTTTTTCATTTCATTTAGTATGCATAAGTACATCCAAAGTCTAACAATATTAATTTTTAACTGATTCTTTCACCCTTTTCAGCATGGGGTAAGGAAAGAAAATAAAACTGCCAAGATTGAATCATTGGAAACAAAATAAAGAATAAGGCTGGGATCATTCTTCCAAACACTAGAAGGATCTATATACTCACATAACCTACGAACCACAAGCAAAAAGCTGGAGACACCCATTCTCGGGCATGGATACCACAGTCAATCCATATAGCATTTCTTGATGTATTTTGATTTGCAGAAAGCTAAACAAGAAAGAAAAATTGTACTTGAAAATGGAACTTAAGAGTCCACAGAACTGATGCTCTTCTTCTAAAGTGACAGTTGCATACTTCCTCGTGGGAGATAAGTAAAGGTAGAAAAAGAGGCTTATAGATTCTAAACTAATTATCTGATTTTTTAAAATTCCCTGATGCTAAATTCTCAAGGAAATTTAGATTATTTCCTAAAGGATAATGAATAATTTCATGGGAAAAAAATTTCATTTGCAATCTTTTTAAAATAGTATTTTACTTTTTCCAATTTTTTATTTTTTCAATTTTAAATTCCAAATTTTTCCCTTCCCTTCCTCTTCTCTTCACCCCTGAAAAAACAGCAAGCATAGGTTACATATGGTATTCAACAGGGCTTCTTAAACTTTTTCTACTTGTGACCCCTTTTTGCCAAAGAAATTTTTACACAACCCTGGATATACAAGTATATAAAACAAGTATAGAAATAAAGAATTTCCTAATAATAAGGAAATTTATTTTAAAACAAATCTTTGGTATACATATAATTTTGCCATTTATCAAAGATGAAAGCAAATTTACATGCTAATTAGATGGATGTGCTTATTTATTTTTACATAAAAAATTAAATCTTGGCAGAATATTTGATACTGCAGGCATAAAATATTCACAAACCTTTTGTTGTCAAATTTTTTACAACCCCCACATTCAATTACAATGTTCCATATGGGGTCGTGACACACAGATTAAAAAGCTTTGGTATACAGTATAGATCTCAATTATATATGCACACTCATGCAAAACATATTTCCATATTAGTCATATTGTGAAAGAAGAAACAGATCAAAAGGAAAAAAAAGCAAAAAATATAGAAAGTGAAAATAGTATGCTTCAATCTGCATTCAGACTCCATCAATTCTTTCTCTGGGTATGGATAGCATTTTCCCTCACTTCATTTGTAATGTTGCAAAAATGGAGGACCCAGTTTTCAAATGAATATTTCTTTCATCAAAATTTCATAAAAGCTACAGGCTTAACCATAGAAATTTACTGAATAAAAACATTTCTTCAAGGAGCTAATAAAATAAGGTCCAGGCACATTGCCTCCTGATGATCTAACATAATCCAGGCATGGAATTCAGATAATTCTAGAGTAAAGCCTCCAGACTCCTCAGAATCATATCTTTAAATACAGAAAAGAAAATACAGGTTACAAAGGAAATTAGTTATTTCAAAAAATCTTTTTACCTATATCAGTTTGCTTGATGTCTTGGGGAGGAAGAGAGGTAAAAAACAGGAGAAAAAAATTGGAACTCAAAAGCTTACAAAAATGAAAGTTGAATTGGAAAAACAACATACTACTAAAATAAAAAAGTTAATATCTTTAAAAGTTCTGGGCTCCAGAATTAAAAAACCTATTTTAGAAGAAGAGATTGTTCACATAATTACAATAATAAGAACTAATTTTACATAGTCTTTTAATGTTTGCAAAGTACTTTACAGATATTATCTTATTTGATCCTCTCAGCAACCTTATAAAGTAGATACTATTATTATCCAGATTTTGGTTATTGTCTTTGGTTGTTGAAGAGGACTAAAATAACATCATTATGTTAGTCAAATGCCTTCTGTGTCCCAGGTACTTCTGCTAAATACTAAAAACAAGATATCTTTTCATCAAGGAGCTTACAATCTAATTATGGAAGAGAAAAATGAAAAGTGGATTTTGGGGGGTAACCCAGTATATTATAGGGTAATAATCCTTAAATAGAGCATGGGGTACCCAGCAAGGGGGCATGTGTTTCATGGAGTTGAAGCCAAGCAGAGCACTAATAGAAAAAGGGATTAGCAGGAAGGTTGTGAGCTCTCCAAAAGGGAAAGTTTTGGAAGAAGTTTAGTTTTCCTCTTTCCAATCAAATGAGAGAAATAAGGAAATAAATTGGAGAAAGAAATGACAAATTACTCCAGTGTCCTTGCCAAAAACCCTAAATGGGGTCACAAAGAGTAAGAAGTGATTGAACAACACAGTCTTTTAATTTAATTGGCTATTATTGTGTCATAAGAAATGATGAAATGGACAGTTTCATAAGAAACTGGAAAGACTTCTATAAACTGATTCAGAGTAAATTAAGTAGAATTTAAAGAACAACAGCATTACAAAGAAATGCAACTTTGAAAAATTTTATTACTCTGATCAATGTAATGACAAATTATAATTCCAAAGGATCAAAGATGAAACTTTCAACCAGAAAAGTGATGGACTTACAATGCAGATTAACAGCTACATTTTTAGTAAACCATTACAGGAATTTTACTTGCTTGACTATGCATATTTTATAAGAGTTTTCTTTTTGTTGTTGTTGTTCAATAGGGAATGAGGTGGGAAAGAAAATAAACAGTTATTCTTAAGAAAAAATACAACTTTAAAAATATTTCCTGAAGTCCTAATCTTGGAATCATAAGAAAGTATGTAAAACATTTTGTAAAATTTAAAGTGCTATACAAAGGGCAATTATTATTAAATCCAAAAAAACTTTCATCGTTTTGAGATTTAGAAAAGATCAAAAATTACCTAATCCAATCTCTCCATTTTATGAATAAGAAATGAGACCTAAAGAACTAAATGACCAATGCCACACAGGCCAATATTTGAACCCAACAACTATCATTTAGCAGAGTATACAACCATGTGCCAGGTACATGTCAGGAATACCAAAATTCAGTACTGTATCTACTATACCATGATTGACAATTGAAACAAAAAAAAATTAGTTTCTGTTATACCTACTCTTGAGGTAGCCTTTGTGACAACAATAAACCAATTTAGCTGCTTAGTAATGATAATAATAATAGCATTTATGTAGCTCTTTAAAGTGCTTTGCCTGAGTTATCCCATTTGCTCTTCACAATACCCCTGGAAGGTAGGTGCCATTACTATCCCCATTTTCAGAAGAGGAAATAAATGGTGTCACTTGTCCAGGGTCATTCAGGTAGTGTCTGAACCAAGATTCAAACTTCAGTCTTCCTTATCTGAGATAATAAAACCAAGCCAGAGTATGAAGGAAGATGCTTCAATTCATGAGAAAGAGAATGAAGTAAAAGAAACCAAGATCTAATTTATTTGCTTTTAAGTTTTATAAGGACATGGAGGTACTACCTCATGCTTCTTATCCCCATATGTGCTAGTTTAATCCTACATATACTTCTGAAACCCCATTTCCATTGTTAATAGCTGTCCTTTATATTAGACCTTTACCATGCCTTTGAACATTACTTTGTATATGTTTTGCATTTAATTTTTATATAGAGGAATGGGGTGCAACCAAGATAGAGGAATAAAGGCAGGGATTCACCTGAGTTTTCCCAAATTCCCCTCCAAACAATGTTAAAATAATGCCTCAAAATGTATTCTGGGAATGGCACAACCAATAAAAAGGACAAGATAACAGCCCAAGATAACTTAGAAGGTCAGCAGGAAAGAGCTCCTTGGGTTAATGGAGCACAATCCAATACCAGCCTGGCCAGTACAGACTGTGTCCAGCAAGCCAGTAACAGCAATTTGAGGGCACCTTCCAAAGCACTAAGACCACAGACGGTAAGAGGATCAGACAAATGGTCAGAAGAAGAAAAAGGATCCTTTACAGACACTAGGAGCAGGAATCTGTTGCCTTGTCCATCAATTGTTCTGGGTCACAGATTCAGGATAAGGAACATTAGCAGGAACAAGAACCCTGGTTCCATTTCCATAGTGGAAAAAATTATTTGTGGTCACTCACAAACAAAAGCATAGGCAAGGAGAGCAGTGACCATGTCTCTCCTTAAATCATATCACCTCAAGAAAATGGAAAACTTATAGACCACCCCCAGGACTAGCTCTAAAAAGAACAGCACAAAAAAAATCCTAAAGCTTGGGATAGTGCTCCCCTTTACCCCAGGAATAAATCCCAACTTTACGTAAAGTTAAGTTTTTTTAAAGGCTGAAAAATGAACAAAAAACAACAACAAAGAACCTAATCATAGAAAGTTAGATTTTTTAAAAATTCCAAAGAAGACAATAACATCAGAGCAGCTATGTGCAAAGCCTTCAGATGAAAATGTAAATTGACCTCAGCCCAAAATGAATTCTTGAAAAAAACTCATAAAAGAGTTTAAAAATCAAATGAGAGAAGCGTTTGGGAAAAGAAATGAGAATGATGCAAAAAAATATGTACACAAAAAGAGTTAACAGCTTAGTAAAGAAGACATAAATAATATCAAAGAAAATAACACCTTAAAAAACGAAATAGGTCAAATGATTTTGTTTTATAAAAAAAGACACAAAAATTCATGAAGAGAAAAAATATCTTTAGAAGGAGAATTGTACAAATGCCAAAAGATATACAAAAATTCACTGAAGAAAAGAATTCCTTAAGTGGAACAAGAAACAATAAAACCAAAAGGAATGAAAAATAAAATAATATGTGAAATATCTCATCAGAAAAACAACTGACCTGGAAAATAGATTCAGTAAATATAAATTAAGATTATTAGAGTGAAACTCCAGCTTCTGGGATGAAAACTTACTAAAAATTGCTGGGAAAACTGGAAAATATATCAGAAATTTGGCATAGACCTACATTTCACACCGTATACCAAAATAAAGAAAAAATGGGTACATGATCTGGGCATAAAGCATGATACCCTAAGCAAATTAGAAGAGCAAGGGATAGTTTATCTATCAGCTTTTTGCAGAAGGGAGAAATTTATAACCAAAGAAGAACTAGAGTACATTATGAAATGCAAAATGGACAACTTTGATTACATTAAATGAAAAAGGTTTTGTACAAACAAAACCAACATAAACAAGATTAAAACGTAAGTACAAAGCTGGGAAAAAAAAAAAACTTTTATAGTCATTGTCTCTGATAAAGGTCTCATTTCTAAAATATATAAAGAACTGTGTCAAATTTATAAGACTACAAGTGATTTCCCAGTTGATAAATGGCCAAAGAATATGAACAGATAATTTTCAGATGATGAAATTAAAGTCATTTATAATTATATGAAAAAAAACACTCTAAATCACTATTGATTAGAGAAATACAAATTAAAACAATTCTGAGGTACCACTATACACCTCTCAGATTGGCTAAAATGATAAGTAGAGATAATGATAAATGTTGGAGGGAATGTGGGAAAGCTAGAATATTAATGAAAGAAATAATCCAAGAAAGTTATCCTAGAATGATAAAACATGGGGGAAAAGTAGAAATAGAAAAAATCCACTGATCACAACCTCAAAGAGTCCCTTTATTACCAAATTTCAAAATCTCCAGATCAAAGAAAAAATTGTGCAAAAAACAAGAAAAAAAATTCAAATATGCTGGAGCTACCATTAGAATTATACAGGACTTATAAACAGACACAATAAAAAACCATAAGTCCTAGAATTATATATACCAGCCATCAAAAGAACTAGGCCTGCAACCAAAAATATCATATCCAGCAAAATTATCTATAATAGTGAATGAAAAAAAAAAAAGACATTCAACAAACTTGCAGATTTTCAGGACTTTCTTTCAACCAAATCCAAACTCAATAGAAAATGTAACATATAAGAGTCAATATCAAAGATCAGTTTTAAGGAATTTAACATGGACAAATTGGTTATGTTTTTTACATATACCATATATTTAAGGTTGACATCAGCAATTTGGTAGCTCAAAAGAAAGACTAGGGCAGAGGTAAGGTAAAAATAGTAATTATATTCTACAAATGAGGTGCAGAGGAAGAATAGACACAGAGGCATTAGAAAGGGGAAGAGGGCTCACAGTTCTAAAAACTTATTCACATCAGGAATGGTGACTTGCAAAGGATATGAACAGACAATTCTCAGATGATGAAATTGAAACTATATCCACTCATATGAAAGAGTGTTCCAAATCACTACTGATCAGAGAAATGCAAATTAAGACACTCTGAGATATCACTACACACCTGTCAGATTGGCTAAGATGACAGGAACAAATAACGATAAATGTTGGAGGGGATGTGGGAAAACTGGGACTCTGATGCATTGTTGGTGGAGTTGTGAAAGAATCCAGCCATTCTGGAGAGCAATCTGGAACTATGCCCCAAAAGTTATCAAACTGTGCATACCCTTTGACCCAGCAGTGCTACTACTGGGCTTATATCTCAAAGAAATACTGAGGAGGGGAAAGGGACCTGTATGTGCCAAAATGTTTGTGGCAGCCCTTTTCATAGTGGCTATAAGCTGGAAGATGAATGGATGTCCATCAGTTGGAGAATGGTTGGGTAAATTATGGTATATGAAGGGTATGGAATATTATTGCTCTGTAAGAAATGACCAGCAGGAGAAATACAGAGAGGCTTGGAGAGACTTACATCAACTGATGCTGAGTGAAACGAGCAGAACCAGAAGATGATTATACACTTCAACAACAATGCTATATGAGGATGTATTCTGATGGAAGTGGATATCTTCAACATAAAGAAGATCCAACTCACTTCTAGTTGATCAATGACGGACAGAAACAACTACACCCAGAGAAGGAACACTGGGAAGTGAATGTAAAATATTAGCACTACTGTCTATCTACCCAGGTTACTTATACCTTTGGAATACAATTCTTAAGAGGCAACAAGAAAATGGGATTTACACACATATATTGTATCTAGCTTATACTGTAACACATGTAAAATGTATGGAATTGCCTGTCATCTAAGAGAGGGAGTAGAGGGAGGTAGAGGAAAATTTGGAAAAATGAATACAAGGCATAATGTTATAAAAAAAATTATGCATATATGTCAAAAAAATTATAATTATAAAAATTAATAAAAAAAATTTATCCTAAAAAAAAAAAAAAAGGAATGGTGACTTGCCCAGGGTCACACAGCCCGAAAGTGTTAAGTGTCTGAGACCAGTTTTGAACTCAGGTTCCTGACTTCAGGGCTGGTGCGCTATTTGCTGCACCACCTAGTTGCCCAATATATATCATTTTAAAAAACTGAGTAGGGAAACTGCATTTTGCTAAAAGGCACCATAATGTAATAATATCAATACTAAACATATAGACCCAAAATAGCATAACATCCAGATTCTTTTTTTAAAAAGTTAAATGAGTTATAGGAGGAAATAGACAGTAAACTATACCAGTGGAAGAGAATCTCAAAGTTCCTTCTCAGAACTACATAAATCTAAACAAAAAATAGAAGAAGTTAAAGAGAGAATAGAATTTTAGAAAAGTTAGATATGATAAACCTGTGGAGTAAATTGAATAGAAAGAAATAAATCTTTTTCTCAGCTGCACATGGCAAGAGCACAAAAATTGACTATGTATTAGGACATAAAAACTTCACAGCCAAATGCTTCAAAGGAGAAATATTAAATGTATCCTTTTCAAATAATATGCAGTAATATTTACATTCAATAAAAGTCTATAAAAACATAGATTAAAAATTAATTGGAAATTAAATAACCTAATCCTAAAAAATGAATGGATCAAAGAACAAGTCGTAGAAACATTAAGAAATGTCATTAAAGAGAATGACAATGAGAAAACATACCAATATTTATAAAATACAGATAAAGTAGGAATTAGGGGAAATTTTTATCTCCAAATATGGACATCAATAAAAGAAAGAGCAGAATTAGCCATGTAACAAAAAAAAAAAAACAATAGAAAAAGGATAAATAGAAAATTGCCAGTTAGACAGCAAATTAGAAATCCTGAAAATCAAAGGAGTGATTGAAAATTGAAAGTGAGAATCATTGAACTAACAAATAAAATTAGAAAATAGTTTCATTTTAAAAAATAGATAAATCATTAGTTATCTTGACTTAAAAAAAGAAGAAAACCAAATTACCAGTATCAAAAATGGTGAATTCACCATCAATAAAAATGAAGTCCAAGCAATCATGGAGCAACTTTGCTCAATTTTATTCCAATTAATCTAGTAATCTAAATGAAATGAATAGATATTTGCAAAAATATAAACTGACTAGATTAGCAAAGGAGGAAACAGAATATTTAAATAACCCTGTTTTAGAAAAAGAAATTGAACAAGTCCTCAACGAATTCCCTAAGAAAAAGTCCCTAGGATCAGATGGATTCACAAATGAATTCATTTAAAGAACAATTAATTCCAATACTATAAAAACTATTGGGAGTACAGATAAAGGAGTCCTATCAAATTTTTTATGACACAAATATGTACTGATACCTCAATCCAAAAGAGCAAAAAGACAGAAATTTAGGGAAATTTTTATGCAAATAAATAAATAAAAGACTGACAAGGAAATCACAGTAATATATCACAAAGATCATATACTATGATCAGGTGGGAATATTATAAAACAATCAGCATAATTGGCCTTATCAATAACAAAACCAACAGAAATTATATGATTATCTCAAAACATGCAGAAAAAGCTTTTGACACATTATAACACTCCTTCCAATTAAAAAGCACTAAAACTATAGAAATTGATGGAGCTTTCCTTAAAATGATAAGTTATCTCTATTCAAAATCATTAGCAAAAATTATCTGTAATGGATATAAGCTATAAGCCTTCCCAATAACATCCAGAGTGAAGCAAGTTTGCCCATGATTTCCATTATTATACAATATTGTACTAGAAATGCTAACTTTAACAATAACAAAAGAAAAAATTTGCAGGAATTAGACTAGGCAATGAGAAAACACAATTATCACTCTTTGAAGATGATATGATGGAAAACTTGGAAAATCCTAGAGAAACAACTAAAAAACTAATTGAAATAATTAACAACTTTAACAAAGTTGTAGATCCAAAGGATTTAGAATGAAAAATGCTATGTAATGCTAAACTGATGTAATCTGAATGCAGAAAAAAGCATTTGGTTTTTGCTTTCTTTATTTTTCTTGTGGTCTGTGTTTTCCCACAACATTACTAATATGGAAATTTATTTTATTTTACTGCATATGTATAACCTACATCAAATTGCTTGACTTCTCACTGAGAGGGGAAGCCACCAAGAGAGAGAATTTAGAACTCAAAATTTTAACATTGTTAAATTGCTTTTACATATATATTTTTTTGTTTTAAAATATTTTTACATATAATTGGAGTTGTTAAAATTGCTTTTACATATAATTGGGAAAATAATTTTTTTTTTAAATTTTACACACATGTTATTTCCTCCAATGGACTGTGAGTTTCTTGAGCTCAGGGATTGTTTTGTTTTTGTTTTTATATCCCAGTACTCAGTCTGATTAAGGTCATGCATTCAATTTAATTCATCTGATATCTAGTTAGATCATTTAAATGTAAGTTTTAAAAGAAGGACTCAGACAGCCATTTAAATTATAGAGGATTGGAATTTTATTCAACAAAATATCATTCCTGATCACTCTGAGTTTAGGAGCGGTATTAAGGTGTAAACCTTGAAGAAGTCTGTAGTCTAGCCTGAGATTATGTACATTATAAGATTATATTCATAGACAGTTTGGGTAAAAAGAATCAAAAGCTTCTAAGATTCATTTCAAGTGACATAATTGTAGGCTCCTTGGATCTGTTTTGGACATCCAAAAGCATTTTAAACAAACTGTTGCCCTACAAGTCTGGCTTATCTCCTCCTCCTTTGCAAATGAAAACTACACTAACAGAATGTTAAGGAATAATTAACTGTTTTTCATGATGACTTTTGGATAAAATAGAAGAAACACTTTGAAGAAAGAGACAGAATTTCCCAAAACTATCTTGTATTCATTTTGTGTGGCTTCCATTATATGTTTATATATATATATTTATATTTTATATTTTATCTGCCTATTAAAATATAAATTCTTTGAGGGCAAGATCTTATCTCCAATTTTTAGCCCAATGCCTGGAACGAATTAACACTTAAATACTTATTGGTTAGCTATTTGATTGAAGGAAATGAATTTTTAAACTGAGAGCCATTTGTTATTGAGTGTCATCATCTTCCCCTCCCCCCAACACCTCCTTTCCTATCCACAGCCAAAAATGCAGAGCAATTAATTTTTAAAAGGTTACCTTCAAAACATAAAGTGGTCTCTTCTCAAATGAGGATCCAATGTGTATTTTTTCAAGCATATCAGCATGTGTCTCAGTTATAACATCTATCCAATAATAAATCTGCCAAAATAGAAATGAGCAATTAGCTAATAAACTTTCAAATTGCAAAAGCAATAGACAATACCATGTAATTTAGTGGACCATAGAAAGAACATAGCTTCTTCAGCAGAAGTAGAAGAATTCTAAAATTATTTTGCACAATGGAAAAGATATGGGTGTGAGGGATGGGGAGAGTGGTCGTTTTTTTCCAAAGAAAAATAAAAACAAGGACTGGAGGGAAAAAAAGATTGAACCAAAAATTGACAGTTGGAAATGATCTTAGATCATCTAGTTCAATCTCCTCACTCTATATATTAAGAAATTGAACTCCTAAGAGGTGACATTTACTTGCTCAAAGTGACACAGAAACTAAATTTCAAGAGCAAGATTTAAAGCCAATTCCTCTGCCTCTAAATCCATTGCTCTATCCACTATTAAAAAATAAGAAAAATAGATTAGCGCTTATAAATATTGTGAAACTTGTGAACATTATATAAAGACTTTTATAAGAAGGAAAAGTTATGAAAAGTATCTTCACAGAAAATCAAAACATTTGTGGAGGAAATCTGTCTCTACAATTCCTAAGTTCTTCCATATATGTGACTTTCAAGGAAAATATTATTAGATTTTGGATTTATCTGTCCTGAGTGAGGAGATTATACTAAGTAATTTCTCCCTCAATAATTCTATAAAGAAGTTGAAGAAAGCATTTTGGGGTGATTGGTAGTGTTTAGTCTAGTATGTTTAGTCTCATATGTCCTGTGGAAAACCAGACAGGCTAAAATACCATTTCCCCACCAGAGAACTGTTATCAGATCAGTGGAATAGCACAGGATCCTATGGGAATTCCAATAACATCGAGAGGTGTCAGTTGTAAAAATAAGTCTCCAACTCCTGATTCTAGGCCTCCCTCAGACATTAAGGGCCACTCTTGAATAGTCCTCCAAGTTCTGCCCTGAAACAAATTCAGCTCCCTTTTGGAGGTAGGCTAAGGAGCTGATCAGGTC